>NW_024466159.1:0-26140 GCF_017591425.1 Ochotona curzoniae | reverse complement strand
GAGCAGATCTAGAGGGAAACCCTGTTTGGTCACTTCTTGTCCAATGTCCATGGAGCCCAGGATGATGCAATCAAGCATGTTGAGCACCCACACAAAACAAGGATGCAGATCCTCAGTCCAGGCGCTAACAACTCCACATCCAGAGACAAGTTCAGCGCCCAAGCCATTTTCAGCTACCATGCAACATGATGGCTCTGGCAGCACATATGCCTGAAAGTGTATGTGATGCCTGGGGAACTGAGTGTGTTGGTGAATGGCAATATTCGAATTGGCCAGCAGGGGTCTTCCAGTGCCAAAACGACTCCACTTGGCTCATTCACTTCACATACCATCAGCTTGTCGAGCAGATCTAGAGGGAAACCCTGTTTGGTCACTTCTTGTCCAATGTCCATGGAGCCCAGGATGATGCAATCAAGCATGTTGAGCACCCACACAAAACAAGGATGCAGATCCTCAGTCCAGGCGCTAACAACTCCACATCCAGAGACAAGTTCAGCGCCCAAGCCATTTTCAGCTACCATGCAACATGATGGCTCTGGCAGCACATATGCCTGAAAGTGTATGTGATGCCTGGGGAACTGAGTGTGTGGGTGAATGGCAATATTCGAATTGGCCAGCAGGGGTCTTCCAGTGAAAAAAACGACTCCACTTGGCTCATTCACTTCACATACCATCAGCTTGTCGAGCAGATCTAGAGGGAAACCCTGTTTGGTCACTTCTTGTCCAATGTCCATGGAGCCCAGGATGATGCAATCAAGCATGTTGAGCACCCACACAAAACAAGGATGCAGATCCTCAGTCCAGGCGCTAACAACTCCACATCCAGAGACAAGTTCAGCGCCCAAGCCATTTTCAGCTACCATGCAACATGATGGCTCTGGCAGCACATATGCCTGAAAGTGTATGTGATGCCTGGGGAACTGAGTGTGTTGGTGAATGGCAATATTCGAATTGGCCAGCAGGGGTCTTCCAGTGCCAAAACGACTCCACTTGGCTCATTCACTTCACATACCATCAGCTTGTGGAGCAGATCTAGAGGGAAACCCTGTTTGGTCACTTCTTGTCCAATGTCCATGGAGCCCAGGATGATGCAATCAAGCATGTTGAGCACCCACACAAAACAAGGATGCAGATCCTCAGTCCAGGCGCTAACAACTCCACATCCAGAGACAAGTTCAGCGCCCAAGCCATTTTCAGCTACCATGCAACATGATGGCTCTGGCAGCACATATGCCTGAAAGTGTATGTGATGCCTGGGGAACTGAGTGTGTGGGTGAATGGCAATATTCGAATTGGCCAGCAGGGGTCTTCCAGTGCCAAAACGACTCCACTTGGCTCATTCACTTCACATACCATCAGCTTGTGGAGCAGATCTAGAGGGAAACCCTGTTTGGTCACTTCTTGTCCAATGTCCATGGAGCCCAGGATGATGCAATCAAGCATGTTGAGCACCCACACAAAACAAGGATGCAGATCCTCAGTCCAGGCGCTAACAACTCCACATCCAGAGACAAGTTCAGCGCCCAAGCCATTTTCAGCTACCATGCAACATGATGGCTCTGGCAGCACATATGCCTGAAAGTGTATGTGATGCCTGGGGAACTGAGTGTGTGGGTGAATGGCAATATTCGAATTGGCCAGCAGGGGTCTTCCAGTGCCAAAACGACTCCACTTGGCTCATTCACTTCACATACCATCAGCTTGTCGAGCAGATCTAGAGGGAAACCCTGTTTGGTCACTTCTTGTCCAATGTCCATGGAGCCCAGGATGATGCAATCAAGCATGTTGAGCACCCACACAAAACAAGGATGCAGATCCTCAGTCCAGGCGCTAACAACTCCACATCCAGAGACAAGTTCAGCGCCCAAGCCATTTTCAGCTACCATGCAACATGATGGCTCTGGCAGCACATATGCCTGAAAGTGTATGTGATGCCTGGGGAACTGAGTGTGTGGGTGAATGGCAATATTCGAATTGGCCAGCAGGGGTCTTCCAGTGCCAAAACGACTCCACTTGGCTCATTCACTTCACATACCATCAGCTTGTCGAGCAGATCTAGAGGGAAACCCTGTTTGGTCACTTCTTGTCCAATGTCCATGGAGCCCAGGATGATGCAATCAAGCATGTTGAGCACCCACACAAAACAAGGATGTAGATCCTCAGTCTAGGCGCTAACAACTCCACATCCAGAGACAAGTTCAGCGCCCAAGCCATTTTCAGCTACCATGCAACATGATGGCTCTGGCAGCACATATGCCTGAAAGTGTATGTGATGCCTGGGGAACTGAGTGTGTTGGTGAATGGCAATATTCGAATTGGCAAGCTGGGATCTCCCAGATGCAAAACGACTCCACTTGGCTCATTCACTTCACATACCATCAGCTTGTGAAGCAGATCTAGAGGGAAACCCTGTTAGGTCACTTCTTGTCCAATGTCCATGGAGCCCAGGATGATGCAATCAAGCATGTTGAGCACCCACACAAAACAAGGATGCAGATCCTCAGTCCAGGCGCTAACAACTCCACATCCAGAGACAAGTTCAGCGCCCAAGCCATTTTCAGCTACCATGCAACGTGATGGCTCTGGCAGCACATATGCCTGAAAGTGTATGTGATGCCTAGGGAACTGAGAGTGTTTGTGAATGGTAATATTCGAATTGGCCAGCAGGGGTCTTCCAGTGCCAAAACGACTCCACTTGGCTCATTCACTTCACATACCATCAGCTTGTCGAGCAGATCTAGAGGGAAACCCTGTTTGGTCACTTCTTGTCCAATGTCCATGGAGCCCAGGATGATGCAATCAAGCATGTTGAGCACCCACACAAAACAAGGATGCAGATCCTCAGTCCAGGCGCTAACAACTCCACATCCAGAGACAAGTTCAGCGCCCAAGCCATTTTCAGCTACCATGCAACATGATGGCTCTGGCAGCACATATGCCTGAAAGTGTATGTGATGCCTGGGGAACTGAGTGTGTGGGTGAATGGCAATATTCGAATTGGCCAGCAGGGGTCTTCCAGTGCCAAAACGACTCCACTTGGCTCATTCACTTCACATACCATCAGCTTGTCGAGCAGATCTAGAGGGAAACCCTGTTTGGTCACTTCTTGTCCAATGTCCATGGAGCCCAGGATGATGCAATCAAGCATGTTGAGCACCCACACAAAACAAGGATGCAGATCCTCAGTCCAGGCGCTAACAACTCCACATCCAGAGACAAGTTCAGCGCCCAAGCCATTTTCAGCTACCATGCAACATGATGGCTCTGGCAGCACATATGCCTGAAAGTGTATGTGATGCCTGGGGAACTGAGTGTGTGGGTGAATGGCAATATTCGAATTGGCCAGCAGGGGTCTTCCAGTGCCAAAACGACTCCACTTGGCTCATTCACTTCACATACCATCAGCTTGTCGAGCAGATCTAGAGGGAAACCCTGTTTGGTCACTTCTTGTCCAATGTCCATGGAGCCCAGGATGATGCAATCAAGCATGTTGAGCACCCACACAAAACAAGGATGCAGATCCTCAGTCCAGGCGCTAACAACTCCACATCCAGAGACAAGTTCAGCGCCCAAGCCATTTTCAGCTACCATGCAACATGATGGCTCTGGCAGCACATATGCCTGAAAGTGTATGTGATGCCTGGGGAACTGAGTGTGTGGGTGAATGGCAATATTCGAATTGGCCAGCAGGGGTCTTCCAGTGCCAAAACGACTCCACTTGGCTCATTCACTTCACATACCATCAGCTTGTCGAGCAGATCTAGAGGGAAACCCTGTTTGGTCACTTCTTGTCCAATGTCCATGGAGCCCAGGATGATGCAATCAAGCATGTTGAGCACCCACACAAAACAAGGATGCAGATCCTCAGTCCAGGCGCTAACAACTCCACATCCAGAGACAAGTTCAGCGCCCAAGCCATTTTCAGCTACCATGCAACATGATGGCTCTGGCAGCACATATGCCTGAAAGTGTATGTGATGCCTGGGGAACTGAGTGTGTTGGTGAATGGCAATATTCGAATTGGCCAGCAGGGTCTTCCAGTGCCAAAACGACTCCACTTGGCTCATTCACTTCACATACCATCAGCTTGTCGAGCAGATCTAGAGGGAAACCCTGTTTGGTCACTTCTTGTCCAATGTCCATGGAGCCCAGGATGATGCAATCAAGCATGTTGAGCACCCACACAAAACAAGGATGCAGATCCTCAGTCCAGGCGCTAACAACTCCACATCCAGAGACAAGTTCAGCGCCCAAGCCATTTTCAGCTACCATGCAACATGATGGCTCTGGCAGCACATATGCCTGAAAGTGTATGTGATGCCTGGGGAACTGAGTGTGTGGGTGAATGGCAATATTCGAATTGGCCAGCAGGGGTCTTCCAGTGCCAAAACGACTCCACTTGGCTCATTCACTTCACATACCATCAGCTTGTGGAGCAGATCTAGAGGGAAACCCTGTTTGGTCACTTCTTGTCCAATGTCCATGGAGCCCAGGATGATGCAATCAAGCATGTTGAGCACCCACACAAAACAAGGATGCAGATCCTCAGTCCAGGCGCTAACAACTCCACATCCAGAGACAAGTTCAGCGCCCAAGCCATTTTCAGCTACCATGCAACATGATGGCTCTGGCAGCACATATGCCTGAAAGTGTATGTGATGCCTGGGGAACTGAGTGTGTGGGTGAATGGCAATATTCGAATTGGCCAGCAGGGGTCTTCCAGTGCCAAAACGACTCCACTTGGCTCATTCACTTCACATACCATCAGCTTTTTGAGCAGATCTAGAGGGAAACCCTGTTTGGTCACTTCTTGTCCAATGTCCATGGAGCCCAGGATGATGCAATCAAGCATGTTGAGCACCCACACAAAACAAGGATGCAGATCCTCAGTCCAGGCGCTAACAACTCCACATCCAGAGACAAGTTCAGCGCCCAAGCCATTTTCAGCTACCATGCAACATGATGGCTCTGGCAGCACATATGCCTGAAAGTGTATGTGGTGCCTGGGGAACTGAGTGTGTGGGTGAATGGCAATATTCGAATTGGCCAGCAGGGGTCTTCCAGTGCCAAAACGACTCCCCTTGGCTCATTCACTTCATATATCATTAGCTTGTGGAGCAGATCTAGAGGGAAACCCTGTTTGGTCACTTCTTGTCCAATGTCCATGGAGCCCAGGATGATGCAATCAAGCATGTTGAGCACCCACACAAAACAAGGATGCAGATCCTCAGTCCAGGCGCTAACAACTCCACATCCAGAGACAAGTTCAGCGCCCAAGCCATTTTCAGCTACCATGCAACATGATGGCTCTGGCAGCACATATGCCTGAAAGTGTATGTGATGCCTGGGGAACTGAGTGTGTGGGTGAATGGCAATATTCGAATTGGCCAGCAGGGGTCTTCCAGTGCCAAAACGACTCCACTTGGCTCATTCACTTCACATACCATCAGCTTGTGGAGCAGATCTAGAGGGAAACCCTGTTTGGTCACTTCTTGTCCAATGTCCATGGAGCCCAGGATGATGCAATCAAGCATGTTGAGCACCCACACAAAACAAGGATGCAGATCCTCAGTCCAGGCGCTAACAACTCCACATCCAGAGACAAGTTCAGCGCCCAAGCCATTTTCAGCTACCATGCAACATGATGGCTCTGGCAGCACATATGCCTGAAAGTGTATGTGATGCCTGGGGAACTGAGTGTGTGGGTGAATGGCAATATTCGAATTGGCCAGCAGGGTCTTCCAGTGCCAAAACGACTCCACTTGGCTCATTCACTTCACATACCATCAGCTTGTCGAGCAGATCTAGAGGGAAACCCTGTTTGGTCACTTCTTGTCCAATGTCCATGGAGCCCAGGATGATGCAATCAAGCATGTTGAGCACCCACACAAAACAAGGATGCAGATCCTCAGTCCAGGCGCTAACAACTCCACATCCAGAGACAAGTTCAGCGCCCAAGCCATTTTCAGCTACCATGCAACATGATGGCTCTGGCAGCACATATGCCTGAAAGTGTATGTGATGCCTGGGGAACTGAGTGTGTGGGTGAATGGCAATATTCGAATTGGCCAGCAGGGGTCTTCCAGTGCCAAAACGACTCCACTTGGCTCATTCACTTCACATACCATCAGCTTGTCGAGCAGATCTAGAGGGAAACCCTGTTTGGTCACTTCTTGTCCAATGTCCATGGAGCCCAGGATGATGCAATCAAGCATGTTGAGCACCCACACAAAACAAGGATGCAGATCCTCAGTCCAGGCGCTAACAACTCCACATCCAGAGACAAGTTCAGCGCCCAAGCCATTTTCAGCTACCATGCAACATGATGGCTCTGGCAGCACATATGCCTGAAAGTGTATGTGATGCCTGGGGAACTGAGTGTGTGGGTGAATGGCAATATTCGAATTGGCCAGCAGGGGTCTTCCAGTGCCAAAACGACTCCACTTGGCTCATTCACTTCACATACCATCAGCTTGTGGAGCAGATCTAGAGGGAAACCCTGTTTGGTCACTTCTTGTCCAATGTCCATGGAGCCCAGGATGATGCAATCAAGCATGTTGAGCACCCACACAAAACAAGGATGCAGATCCTCAGTCCAGGCGCTAACAACTCCACATCCAGAGACAAGTTCAGCGCCCAAGCCATTTTCAGCTACCATGCAACATGATGGCTCTGGCAGCACATATGCCTGAAAGTGTATGTGATGCCTGGGGAACTGAGTGTGTGGGTGAATGGCAATATTCGAATTGGCCAGCAGGGGTCTTCCAGTGCCAAAACGACTCCACTTGGCTCATTCACTTCACATACCATCAGCTTGTGGAGCAGATCTAGAGGGAAACCCTGTTTGGTCACTTCTTGTCCAATGTCCATGGAGCCCAGGATGATGCAATCAAGCATGTTGAGCACCCACACAAAACAAGGATGCAGATCCTCAGTCCAGGCGCTAACAACTCCACATCCAGAGACAAGTTCAGCGCCCAAGCCATTTTCAGCTACCATGCAACATGATGGCTCTGGCAGCACATATGCCTGAAAGTGTATGTGATGCCTGGGGAACTGAGTGTGTTGGTGAATGGCAATATTCGAATTGGCCAGCAGGGGTCTTCCAGTGCCAAAACGACTCCACTTGGCTCATTCACTTCACATACCATCAGCTTGTGGAGCAGATCTAGAGGGAAACCCTGTTTGGTCACTTCTTGTCCAATGTCCATGGAGCCCAGGATGATGCAATCAAGCATGTTGAGCACCCACACAAAACAAGGATGCAGATCCTCAGTCCAGGCGCTAACAACTCCACATCCAGAGACAAGTTCAGCGCCCAAGCCATTTTCAGCTACCATGCAACATGATGGCTCTGGCAGCACATATGCCTGAAAGTGTATGTGATGCCTGGGGAACTGAGTGTGTGGGTGAATGGAAATATTCGAATTGGCCAGCAGGGATCTTCCAGTGCCGAAATGACTCCACTTGGCTCATTCACTTCACATACCATCAGCTTGTGGAGCAGATCTGGAGGGAAACCCTGTTTGGTCACTTCTTGTCCAATGTCCATGGAGCCCAGGATGGTGCAATCAAGCATGTTGAGCACCCACACAAAACAAGGATGCAGATCCTCAGTCCAGGCGCTAACAACTCCACATCCAGAGACAAGTTCAGCGCCCAAGCCATTTTCAGCTACCATGCAACATGATGGCTCTGGCAGCACATATGCCTGAAAGTGTATGTGATGCCTGGGGAACTGAGTGTGTGGGTGAATGGCAATATTCGAATTGGCCAGCAGGGGTCTTCCAGTGCCAAAACGACTCCACTTGGCTCATTCACTTCACATACCATCAGCTTGTGGAGCAGATCTAGAGGGAAACCCTGTTTGGTCACTTCTTGTCCAATGTCCATGGAGCCCAGGATGATGCAATCAAGCATGTTGAGCACCCACACAAAACAAGGATGCAGATCCTCAGTCCAGGCGCTAACAACTCCACATCCAGAGACAAGTTCAGCGCCCAAGCCATTTTCAGCTACCATGCAACATGATGGCTCTGGCAGCACATATGCCTGAAAGTGTATGTGATGCCTGGGGAACTGAGTGTGTTGGTGAATGGCAATATTCGAATTGGCCAGCAGGGGTCTTCCAGTGCCAAAACGACTCCACTTGGCTCATTCACTTCACATACCATCAGCTTGTGGAGCAGATCTAGAGGGAAACCCTGTTTGGTCACTTCTTGTCCAATGTCCATGGAGCCCAGGATGATGCAATCAAGCATGTTGAGCACCCACACAAAACAAGGATGCAGATCCTCAGTCCAGGCGCTAACAACTCCACATCCAGAGACAAGTTCAGCGCCCAAGCCATTTTCAGCTACCATGCAACATGATGGCTCTGGCAGCACATATGCCTGAAAGTGTATGTGATGCCTGGGGAACTGAGTGTGTGGGTGAATGGCAATATTCGAATTGGCCAGCAGGGGTCTTCCAGTGCCAAAACGACTCCACTTGGCTCATTCACTTCACATACCATCAGCTTGTGGAGCAGATCTAGAGGGAAACCCTGTTTGGTCACTTCTTGTCCAATGTCCATGGAGCCCAGGATGATGCAATCAAGCATGTTGAGCACCCACACAAAACAAGGATGCAGATCCTCAGTCCAGGCGCTAACAACTCCACATCCAGAGACAAGTTCAGCGCCCAAGCCATTTTCAGCTACCATGCAACATGATGGCTCTGGCAGCACATATGCCTGAAAGTGTATGTGATGCCTGGGGAACTGAGTGTGTGGGTGAATGGCAATATTCGAATTGGCCAGCAGGGGTCTTCCAGTGCCAAAACGACTCCACTTGGCTCATTCACTTCACATACCATCAGCTTGTGGAGCAGATCTAGAGGGAAACCCTGTTTGGTCACTTCTTGTCCAATGTCCATGGAGCCCAGGATGATGCAATCAAGCATGTTGAGCACCCACACAAAACAAGGATGCAGATCCTCAGTCCAGGCGCTAACAACTCCACATCCAGAGACAAGTTCAGCGCCCAAGCCATTTTCAGCTACCATGCAACATGATGGCTCTGGCAGCACATATGCCTGAAAGTGTATGTGATGCCTGGGGAACTGAGTGTGTGGGTGAATGGCAATATTCGAATTGGCCAGCAGGGTCTTCCAGTGCCAAAACGACTCCACTTGGCTCATTCACTTCACATACCATCAGCTTGTCGAGCAGATCTAGAGGGAAACCCTGTTTGGTCACTTCTTGTCCAATGTCCATGGAGCCCAGGATGATGCAATCAAGCATGTTGAGCACCCACACAAAACAAGGATGCAGATCCTCAGTCCAGGCGCTAACAACTCCACATCCAGAGACAAGTTCAGCGCCCAAGCCATTTTCAGCTACCATGCAACATGATGGCTCTGGCAGCACATATGCCTGAAAGTGTATGTGATGCCTGGGGAACTGAGTGTGTGGGTGAATGGCAATATTCGAATTGGCCAGCAGGGTCTTCCAGTGCCAAAACGACTCCACTTGGCTCATTCACTTCACATACCATCAGCTTGTCGAGCAGATCTAGAGGGAAACCCTGTTTGGTCACTTCTTGTCCAATGTCCATGGAGCCCAGGATGATGCAATCAAGCATGTTGAGCACCCACACAAAACAAGGATGCAGATCCTCAGTCCAGGCGCTAACAACTCCACATCCAGAGACAAGTTCAGCGCCCAAGCCATTTTCAGCTACCATGCAACATGATGGCTCTGGCAGCACATATGCCTGAAAGTGTATGTGATGCCTGGGGAACTGAGTGTGTGGGTGAATGGCAATATTCGAATTGGCCAGCAGGGGTCTTCCAGTGCCAAAACGACTCCACTTGGCTCATTCACTTCACATACCATCAGCTTGTCGAGCAGATCTAGAGGGAAACCCTGTTTGGTCACTTCTTGTCCAATGTCCATGGAGCCCAGGATGATGCAATCAAGCATGTTGAGCACCCACACAAAACAAGGATGCAGATCCTCAGTCCAGGCGCTAACAACTCCACATCCAGAGACAAGTTCAGCGCCCAAGCCATTTTCAGCTACCATGCAACATGATGGCTCTGGCAGCACATATGCCTGAAAGTGTATGTGATGCCTGGGGAACTGAGTGTGTGGGTGAATGGCAATATTCGAATTGGCCAGCAGGGTCTTCCAGTGCCAAAACGACTCCACTTGGCTCATTCACTTCACATACCATCAGCTTGTGGAGCAGATCTAGAGGGAAACCCTGTTTGGTCACTTCTTGTCCAATGTCCATGGAGCCCAGGATGATGCAATCAAGCATGTTGAGCACCCACACAAAACAAGGATGCAGATCCTCAGTCCAGGCGCTAACAACTCCACATCCAGAGACAAGTTCAGCGCCCAAGCCATTTTCAGCTACCATGCAACATGATGGCTCTGGCAGCACATATGCCTGAAAGTGTATGTGATGCCTGGGGAACTGAGTGTGTGGGTGAATGGCAATATTCGAATTGGCCAGCAGGGGTCTTCCAGTGCCAAAACGACTCCACTTGGCTCATTCACTTCACATACCATCAGCTTGTGGAGCAGATCTAGAGGGAAACCCTGTTTGGTCACTTCTTGTCCAATGTCCATGGAGCCCAGGATGATGCAATCAAGCATGTTGAGCACCCACACAAAACAAGGATGCAGATCCTCAGTCCAGGCGCTAACAACTCCACATCCAGAGACAAGTTCAGCGCCCAAGCCATTTTCAGCTACCATGCAACATGATGGCTCTGGCAGCACATATGCCTGAAAGTGTATGTGATGCCTGGGGAACTGAGTGTGTGGGTGAATGGCAATATTCGAATTGGCCAGCAGGGGTCTTCCAGTGCCAAAACGACTCCACTTGGCTCATTCACTTCACATACCATCAGCTTGTGGAGCAGATCTAGAGGGAAACCCTGTTTGGTCACTTCTTGTCCAATGTCCATGGAGCCCAGGATGATGCAATCAAGCATGTTGAGCACCCACACAAAACAAGGATGCAGATCCTCAGTCCAGGCGCTAACAACTCCACATCCAGAGACAAGTTCAGCGCCCAAGCCATTTTCAGCTACCATGCAACATGATGGCTCTGGCAGCACATATGCCTGAAAGTGTATGTGATGCCTGGGGAACTGAGTGTGTGGGTGAATGGCAATATTCGAATTGGCCAGCAGGGTCTTCCAGTGCCAAAACGACTCCACTTGGCTCATTCACTTCACATACCATCAGCTTGTCGAGCAGATCTAGAGGGAAACCCTGTTTGGTCACTTCTTGTCCAATGTCCATGGAGCCCAGGATGATGCAATCAAGCATGTTGAGCACCCACACAAAACAAGGATGCAGATCCTCAGTCCAGGCGCTAACAACTCCACATCCAGAGACAAGTTCAGCGCCCAAGCCATTTTCAGCTACCATGCAACATGATGGCTCTGGCAGCACATATGCCTGAAAGTGTATGTGATGCCTGGGGAACTGAGTGTGTGGGTGAATGGCAATATTCGAATTGGCCAGCAGGGTCTTCCAGTGCCAAAACGACTCCACTTGGCTCATTCACTTCACATACCATCAGCTTGTCGAGCAGATCTAGAGGGAAACCCTGTTTGGTCACTTCTTGTCCAATGTCCATGGAGCCCAGGATGATGCAATCAAGCATGTTGAGCACCCACACAAAACAAGGATGCAGATCCTCAGTCCAGGCGCTAACAACTCCACATCCAGAGACAAGTTCAGCGCCCAAGCCATTTTCAGCTACCATGCAACATGATGGCTCTGGCAGCACATATGCCTGAAAGTGTATGTGATGCCTGGGGAACTGAGTGTGTGGGTGAATGGCAATATTCGAATTGGCCAGCAGGGTCTTCCAGTGCCAAAACGACTCCACTTGGCTCATTCACTTCACATACCATCAGCTTGTGGAGCAGATCTAGAGGGAAACCCTGTTTGGTCACTTCTTGTCCAATGTCCATGGAGCCCAGGATGATGCAATCAAGCATGTTGAGCACCCACACAAAACAAGGATGCAGATCCTCAGTCCAGGCGCTAACAACTCCACATCCAGAGACAAGTTCAGCGCCCAAGCCATTTTCAGCTACCATGCAACATGATGGCTCTGGCAGCACATATGCCTGAAAGTGTATGTGATGCCTGGGGAACTGAGTGTGTGGGTGAATGGCAATATTCGAATTGGCCAGCAGGGTCTTCCAGTGCCAAAACGACTCCACTTGGCTCATTCACTTCACATACCATCAGCTTGTGGAGCAGATCTAGAGGGAAACCCTGTTTGGTCACTTCTTGTCCAATGTCCATGGAGCCCAGGATGATGCAATCAAGCATGTTGAGCACCCACACAAAACAAGGATGCAGATCCTCAGTCCAGGCGCTAACAACTCCACATCCAGAGACAAGTTCAGCGCCCAAGCCATTTTCAGCTACCATGCAACATGATGGCTCTGGCAGCACATATGCCTGAAAGTGTATGTGATGCCTGGGGAACTGAGTGTGTGGGTGAATGGCAATATTCGAATTGGCCAGCAGGGGTCTTCCAGTGCCAAAACGACTCCACTTGGCTCATTCACTTCACATACCATCAGCTTGTGGAGCAGATCTAGAGGGAAACCCTGTTTGGTCACTTCTTGTCCAATGTCCATGGAGCCCAGGATGATGCAATCAAGCATGTTGAGCACCCACACAAAACAAGGATGCAGATCCTCAGTCCAGGCGCTAACAACTCCACATCCAGAGACAAGTTCAGCGCCCAAGCCATTTTCAGCTACCATGCAACATGATGGCTCTGGCAGCACATATGCCTGAAAGTGTATGTGATGCCTGGGGAACTGAGTGTGTGGGTGAATGGCAATATTCGAATTGGCCAGCAGGGGTCTTCCAGTGCCAAAACGACTCCACTTGGCTCATTCACTTCACATACCATCAGCTTGTGGAGCAGATCTAGAGGGAAACCCTGTTTGGTCACTTCTTGTCCAATGTCCATGGAGCCCAGGATGATGCAATCAAGCATGTTGAGCACCCACACAAAACAAGGATGCAGATCCTCAGTCCAGGCGCTAACAACTCCACATCCAGAGACAAGTTCAGCGCCCAAGCCATTTTCAGCTACCATGCAACATGATGGCTCTGGCAGCACATATGCCTGAAAGTGTATGTGATGCCTGGGGAACTGAGTGTGTGGGTGAATGGCAATATTCGAATTGGCCAGCAGGGGTCTTCCAGTGCCAAAACGACTCCACTTGGCTCATTCACTTCACATACCATCAGCTTGTGGAGCAGATCTAGAGGGAAACCCTGTTTGGTCACTTCTTGTCCAATGTCCATGGAGCCCAGGATGATGCAATCAAGCATGTTGAGCACCCACACAAAACAAGGATGCAGATCCTCAGTCCAGGCGCTAACAACTCCACATCCAGAGACAAGTTCAGCGCCCAAGCCATTTTCAGCTACCATGCAACATGATGGCTCTGGCAGCACATATGCCTGAAAGTGTATGTGATGCCTGGGGAACTGAGTGTGTGGGTGAATGGCAATATTCGAATTGGCCAGCAGGGTCTTCCAGTGCCAAAACGACTCCACTTGGCTCATTCACTTCACATACCATCAGCTTGTCGAGCAGATCTAGAGGGAAACCCTGTTTGGTCACTTCTTGTCCAATGTCCATGGAGCCCAGGATGATGCAATCAAGCATGTTGAGCACCCACACAAAACAAGGATGCAGATCCTCAGTCCAGGCGCTAACAACTCCACATCCAGAGACAAGTTCAGCGCCCAAGCCATTTTCAGCTACCATGCAACATGATGGCTCTGGCAGCACATATGCCTGAAAGTGTATGTGATGCCTGGGGAACTGAGTGTGTGGGTGAATGGCAATATTCGAATTGGCCAGCAGGGGTCTTCCAGTGCCAAAACGACTCCACTTGGCTCATTCACTTCACATACCATCAGCTTGTCGAGCAGATCTAGAGGGAAACCCTGTTTGGTCACTTCTTGTCCAATGTCCATGGAGCCCAGGATGATGCAATCAAGCATGTTGAGCACCCACACAAAACAAGGATGCAGATCCTCAGTCCAGGCGCTAACAACTCCACATCCAGAGACAAGTTCAGCGCCCAAGCCATTTTCAGCTACCATGCAACATGATGGCTCTGGCAGCACATATGCCTGAAAGTGTATGTGATGCCTGGGGAACTGAGTGTGTGGGTGAATGGCAATATTCGAATTGGCCAGCAGGGGTCTTCCAGTGCCAAAACGACTCCACTTGGCTCATTCACTTCACATACCATCAGCTTGTCGAGCAGATCTAGAGGGAAACCCTGTTTGGTCACTTCTTGTCCAATGTCCATGGAGCCCAGGATGATGCAATCAAGCATGTTGAGCACCCACACAAAACAAGGATGCAGATCCTCAGTCCAGGCGCTAACAACTCCACATCCAGAGACAAGTTCAGCGCCCAAGCCATTTTCAGCTACCATGCAACATGATGGCTCTGGCAGCACATATGCCTGAAAGTGTATGTGATGCCTGGGGAACTGAGTGTGTGGGTGAATGGCAATATTCGAATTGGCCAGCAGGGGTCTTCCAGTGCCAAAACGACTCCACTTGGCTCATTCACTTCACATACCATCAGCTTGTGGAGCAGATCTAGAGGGAAACCCTGTTTGGTCACTTCTTGTCCAATGTCCATGGAGCCCAGGATGATGCAATCAAGCATGTTGAGCACCCACACAAAACAAGGATGCAGATCCTCAGTCCAGGCGCTAACAACTCCACATCCAGAGACAAGTTCAGCGCCCAAGCCATTTTCAGCTACCATGCAACATGATGGCTCTGGCAGCACATATGCCTGAAAGTGTATGTGATGCCTGGGGAACTGAGTGTGTGGGTGAATGGCAATATTCGAATTGGCCAGCAGGGTCTTCCAGTGCCAAAACGACTCCACTTGGCTCATTCACTTCACATACCATCAGCTTGTCGAGCAGATCTAGAGGGAAACCCTGTTTGGTCACTTCTTGTCCAATGTCCATGGAGCCCAGGATGATGCAATCAAGCATGTTGAGCACCCACACAAAACAAGGATGCAGATCCTCAGTCCAGGCGCTAACAACTCCACATCCAGAGACAAGTTCAGCGCCCAAGCCATTTTCAGCTACCATGCAACATGATGGCTCTGGCAGCACATATGCCTGAAAGTGTATGTGATGCCTGGGGAACTGAGTGTGTGGGTGAATGGCAATATTCGAATTGGCCAGCAGGGGTCTTCCAGTGCCAAAACGACTCCACTTGGCTCATTCACTTCACATACCATCAGCTTGTCGAGCAGATCTAGAGGGAAACCCTGTTTGGTCACTTCTTGTCCAATGTCCATGGAGCCCAGGATGATGCAATCAAGCATGTTGAGCACCCACACAAAACAAGGATGCAGATCCTCAGTCCAGGCGCTAACAACTCCACATCCAGAGACAAGTTCAGCGCCCAAGCCATTTTCAGCTACCATGCAACATGATGGCTCTGGCAGCACATATGCCTGAAAGTGTATGTGATGCCTGGGGAACTGAGTGTGTGGGTGAATGGCAATATTCGAATTGGCCAGCAGGGGTCTTCCAGTGCCAAAACGACTCCACTTGGCTCATTCACTTCACATACCATCAGCTTGTCGAGCAGATCTAGAGGGAAACCCTGTTTGGTCACTTCTTGTCCAATGTCCATGGAGCCCAGGATGATGCAATCAAGCATGTTGAGCACCCACACAAAACAAGGATGCAGATCCTCAGTCCAGGCGCTAACAACTCCACATCCAGAGACAAGTTCAGCGCCCAAGCCATTTTCAGCTACCATGCAACATGATGGCTCTGGCAGCACATATGCCTGAAAGTGTATGTGATGCCTGGGGAACTGAGTGTGTGGGTGAATGGCAATATTCGAATTGGCCAGCAGGGGTCTTCCAGTGCCAAAACGACTCCACTTGGCTCATTCACTTCACATACCATCAGCTTGTCGAGCAGATCTAGAGGGAAACCCTGTTTGGTCACTTCTTGTCCAATGTCCATGGAGCCCAGGATGATGCAATCAAGCATGTTGAGCACCCACACAAAACAAGGATGCAGATCCTCAGTCCAGGCGCTAACAACTCCACATCCAGAGACAAGTTCAGCGCCCAAGCCATTTTCAGCTACCATGCAACATGATGGCTCTGGCAGCACATATGCCTGAAAGTGTATGTGATGCCTGGGGAACTGAGTGTGTGGGTGAATGGCAATATTCGAATTGGCCAGCAGGGGTCTTCCAGTGCCAAAAAGACTCCACTTGGCTCATTCACTTCACATACCATCAGCTTGTCGAGCAGATCTAGAGGGAAACCCTGTTTGGTCACTTCTTGTCCAATGTCCATGGAGCCCAGGATGATGCAATCAAGCATGTTGAGCACCCACACAAAACAAGGATGCAGATCCTCAGTCCAGGCGCTAACAACTCCACATCCAGAGACAAGTTCAGCGCCCAAGCCATTTTCAGCTACCATGCAACATGATGGCTCTGGCAGCACATATGCCTGAAAGTGTATGTGATGCCTGGGGAACTGAGTGTGTGGTGAATGACAGTATTCGAATTGGCCAGCAGGGGTCTTCCAGTGCCAAAACGACTCCACTTGGCTCATTCACTTCACATACCATCAGCTTGTCGAGCAGATCTAGAGGGAAACCCTGTTTGGTCACTTCTTGTCCAATGTCCATGGAGCCCAGGATGATGCAATCAAGCATGTTGAGCACCCACACAAAACAAGGATGCAGATCCTCAGTCCAGGCGCTAACAACTCCACATCCAGAGACAAGTTCAGCGCCCAAGCCATTTTCAGCTACCATGCAACATGATGGCTCTGGCAGCACATATGCCTGAAAGTGTATGTGATGCCTGGGGAACTGAGTGTGTGGGTGAATGGCAATATTCGAATTGGCCAGCAGGGGTCTTCCAGTGCCAAAACGACTCCACTTGGCTCATTCACTTCACATACCATCAGCTTGTCGAGCAGATCTAGAGGGAAACCCTGTTTGGTCACTTCTTGTCCAATGTCCATGGAGCCCAGGATGATGCAATCAAGCATGTTGAGCACCCACACAAAACAAGGATGCAGATCCTCAGTCCAGGCGCTAACAACTCCACATCCAGAGACAAGTTCAGCGCCCAAGCCATTTTCAGCTACCATGCAACATGATGGCTCTGGCAGCACATATGCCTGAAAGTGTATGTGATGCCTGGGGAACTGAGTGTGTGGGTGAATGGCAATATTCGAATTGGCCAGCAGGGTCTTCCAGTGCCAAAACGACTCCACTTGGCTCATTCACTTCACATACCATCAGCTTGTCGAGCAGATCTAGAGGGAAACCCTGTTTGGTCACTTCTTGTCCAATGTCCATGGAGCCCAGGATGATGCAATCAAGCATGTTGAGCACCCACACAAAACAAGGATGCAGATCCTCAGTCCAGGCGCTAACAACTCCACATCCAGAGACAAGTTCAGCGCCCAAGCCATTTTCAGCTACCATGCAACATGATGGCTCTGGCAGCACATATGCCTGAAAGTGTATGTGATGCCTGGGGAACTGAGTGTGTGGGTGAATGGCAATATTCGAATTGGCCAGCAGGGTCTTCCAGTGCCAAAACGACTCCACTTGGCTCATTCACTTCACATACCATCAGCTTGTCGAGCAGATCTAGAGGGAAACCCTGTTTGGTCACTTCTTGTCCAATGTCCATGGAGCCCAGGATGATGCAATCAAGCATGTTGAGCACCCACACAAAACAAGGATGCAGATCCTCAGTCCAGGCGCTAACAACTCCACATCCAGAGACAAGTTCAGCGCCCAAGCCATTTTCAGCTACCATGCAACATGATGGCTCTGGCAGCACATATGCCTGAAAGTGTATGTGATGCCTGGGGAACTGAGTGTGTGGGTGAATGGCAATATTCGAATTGGCCAGCAGGGGTCTTCCAGTGCCAAAACGACTCCACTTGGCTCATTCACTTCACATACCATCAGCTTGTGGAGCAGATCTAGAGGGAAACCCTGTTTGGTCACTTCTTGTCCAATGTCCATGGAGCCCAGGATGATGCAATCAAGCATGTTGAGCACCCACACAAAACAAGGATGCAGATCCTCAGTCCAGGCGCTAACAACTCCACATCCAGAGACAAGTTCAGCGCCCAAGCCATTTTCAGCTACCATGCAACATGATGGCTCTGGCAGCACATATGCCTGAAAGTGTATGTGATGCCTGGGGAACTGAGTGTGTGGGTGAATGGCAATATTCGAATTGGCCAGCAGGGGTCTTCCAGTGCCAAAACGACTCCACTTGGCTCATTCACTTCACATACCATCAGCTTGTCGAGCAGATCTAGAGGGAAACCCTGTTTGGTCACTTCTTGTCCAATGTCCATGGAGCCCAGGATGATGCAATCAAGCATGTTGAGCACCCACACAAAACAAGGATGCAGATCCTCAGTCCAGGCGCTAACAACTCCACATCCAGAGACAAGTTCAGCGCCCAAGCCATTTTCAGCTACCATGCAACATGATGGCTCTGGCAGCACATATGCCTGAAAGTGTATGTGATGCCTGGGGAACTGAGTGTGTGGGTGAATGGCAATATTCGAATTGGCCAGCAGGGGTCTTCCAGTGCCAAAACGACTCCACTTGGCTCATTCACTTCACATACCATCAGCTTGTCGAGCAGATCTAGAGGGAAACCCTGTTTGGTCACTTCTTGTCCAATGTCCATGGAGCCCAGGATGATGCAATCAAGCATGTTGAGCACCCACACAAAACAAGGATGCAGATCCTCAGTCCAGGCGCTAACAACTCCACATCCAGAGACAAGTTCAGCGCCCAAGCCATTTTCAGCTACCATGCAACATGATGGCTCTGGCAGCACATATGCCTGAAAGTGTATGTGATGCCTGGGGAACTGAGTGTGTGGGTGAATGGCAATATTCGAATTGGCCAGCAGGGGTCTTCCAGTGCCAAAACGACTCCACTTGGCTCATTCACTTCACATACCATCAGCTTGTGGAGCAGATCTAGAGGGAAACCCTGTTTGGTCACTTCTTGTCCAATGTCCATGGAGCCCAGGATGATGCAATCAAGCATGTTGAGCACCCACACAAAACAAGGATGCAGATCCTCAGTCCAGGCGCTAACAACTCCACATCCAGAGACAAGTTCAGCGCCCAAGCCATTTTCAGCTACCATGCAACATGATGGCTCTGGCAGCACATATGCCTGAAAGTGTATGTGATGCCTGGGGAACTGAGTGTGTGGTGAATGGCAATATTCGAATTGGCCAGCAGGGTCTTCCAGTGCCAAAACGACTCCACTTGGCTCATTCACTTCACATACCATCAGCTTGTGGAGCAGATCTAGAGGGAAACCCTGTTTGGTCACTTCTTGTCCAATGTCCATGGAGCCCAGGATGATGCAATCAAGCATGTTGAGCACCCACACAAAACAAGGATGCAGATCCTCAGTCCAGGCGCTAACAACTCCACATCCAGAGACAAGTTCAGCGCCCAAGCCATTTTCAGCTACCATGCAACATGATGGCTCTGGCAGCACATATGCCTGAAAGTGTATGTGATGCCTGGGGAACTGAGTGTGTGGGTGAATGGCAATATTCGAATTGGCCAGCAGGGGTCTTCCAGTGCCAAAACGACTCCACTTGGCTCATTCACTTCACATACCATCAGCTTGTCGAGCAGATCTAGAGGGAAACCCTGTTTGGTCACTTCTTGTCCAATGTCCATGGAGCCCAGGATGATGCAATCAAGCATGTTGAGCACCCACACAAAACAAGGATGCAGATCCTCAGTCCAGGCGCTAACAACTCCACATCCAGAGACAAGTTCAGCGCCCAAGCCATTTTCAGCTACCATGCAACATGATGGCTCTGGCAGCACATATGCCTGAAAGTGTATGTGATGCCTGGGGAACTGAGTGTGTGGGTGAATGGCAATATTCGAATTGGCCAGCAGGGGTCTTCCAGTGCCAAAACGACTCCACTTGGCTCATTCACTTCACATACCATCAGCTTGTCGAGCAGATCTAGAGGGAAACCCTGTTTGGTCACTTCTTGTCCAATGTCCATGGAGCCCAGGATGATGCAATCAAGCATGTTGAGCACCCACACAAAACAAGGATGCAGATCCTCAGTCCAGGCGCTAACAACTCCACATCCAGAGACAAGTTCAGCGCCCAAGCCATTTTCAGCTACCATGCAACATGATGGCTCTGGCAGCACATATGCCTGAAAGTGTATGTGATGCCTGGGGAACTGAGTGTGTGGGTGAATGGCAATATTCGAATTGGCCAGCAGGGGTCTTCCAGTGCCAAAACGACTCCACTTGGCTCATTCACTTCACATACCATCAGCTTGTGGAGCAGATCTAGAGGGAAACCCTGTTTGGTCACTTCTTGTCCAATGTCCATGGAGCCCAGGATGATGCAATCAAGCATGTTGAGCACCCACACAAAACAAGGATGCAGATCCTCAGTCCAGGCGCTAACAACTCCACATCCAGAGACAAGTTCAGCGCCCAAGCCATTTTCAGCTACCATGCAACATGATGGCTCTGGCAGCACATATGCCTGAAAGTGTATGTGATGCCTGGGGAACTGAGTGTGTGGGTGAATGGCAATATTCGAATTGGCCAGCAGGGGTCTTCCAGTGCCAAAACGACTCCACTTGGCTCATTCACTTCACATACCATCAGCTTGTCGAGCAGATCTAGAGGGAAACCCTGTTTGGTCACTTCTTGTCCAATGTCCATGGAGCCCAGGATGATGCAATCAAGCATGTTGAGCACCCACACAAAACAAGGATGCAGATCCTCAGTCCAGGCGCTAACAACTCCACATCCAGAGACAAGTTCAGCGCCCAAGCCATTTTCAGCTACCATGCAACATGATGGCTCTGGCAGCACATATGCCTGAAAGTGTATGTGATGCCTGGGGAACTGAGTGTGTGGGTGAATGGCAATATTCGAATTGGCCAGCAGGGGTCTTCCAGTGCTAAAACGACTCCACTTGGCTCATTCACTTCACATACCATCAGCTTGTGAAGCAGATCTAGAGGGAAACCCTGTTTGGTCACTTCTTGTCCAATATCCATGGAGCCCAGGATGATGCAATCAAGCATGTTGAGCACCCACACAAAACAAGGATGCAGATCCTCAGTCCAGGCGCTAACAACTCCACATCCAGAGACAAGTTCAGCGCCCAAGCCATTTTCAGCTACCATGCAACATGATGGCTCTGGCAGCACATATGCCTGAAAGTGTATGTGATGCCTGGGGAACTGAGTGTGTGGGTGAATGGCAATATTCGAATTGGCCAGCAGGGGTCTTCCAGTGCCAAAACGACTCCACTTGGCTCATTCACTTCACATACCATCAGCTTGTCGAGCAGATCTAGAGGGAAACCCTGTTTGGTCACTTCTTGTCCAATGTCCATGGAGCCCAGGATGATGCAATCAAGCATGTTGAGCACCCACACAAAACAAGGATGCAGATCCTCAGTCCAGGCGCTAACAACTCCACATCCAGAGACAAGTTCAGCGCCCAAGCCATTTTCAGCTACCATGCAACATGATGGCTCTGGCAGCACATATGCCTGAAAGTGTATGTGATGCCTGGGGAACTGAGTGTGTGGGTGAATGGCAATATTCGAATTGGCCAGCAGGGGTCTTCCAGTGCCAAAACGACTCCACTTGGCTCATTCACTTCACATACCATCAGCTTGTGGAGCAGATCTAGAGGGAAACCCTGTTTGGTCACTTCTTGTCCAATGTCCATGGAGCCCAGGATGATGCAATCAAGCATGTTGAGCACCCACACAAAACAAGGATGCAGATCCTCAGTCCAGGCGCTAACAACTCCACATCCAGAGACAAGTTCAGCGCCCAAGCCATTTTCAGCTACCATGCAACATGATGGCTCTGGCAGCACATATGCCTGAAAGTGTATGTGATGCCTGGGGAACTGAGTGTGTGGGTGAATGGCAATATTCGAATTGGCCAGCAGGGGTCTTCCAGTGCCAAAACGACTCCACTTGGCTCATTCACTTCACATACCATCAGCTTGTCGAGCAGATCTAGAGGGAAACCCTGTTTGGTCACTTCTTGTCCAATGTCCATGGAGCCCAGGATGATGCAATCAAGCATGTTGAGCACCCACACAAAACAAGGATGCAGATCCTCAGTCCAGGCGCTAACAACTCCACATCCAGAGACAAGTTCAGCGCCCAAGCCATTTTCAGCTACCATGCAACATGATGGCTCTGGCAGCACATATGCCTGAAAGTGTATGTGATGCCTGGGGAACTGAGTGTGTGGGTGAATGGCAATATTCGAATTGGCCAGCAGGGGTCTTCCAGTGCCAAAACGACTCCACTTGGCTCATTCACTTCACATACCATCAGCTTGTGGAGCAGATCTAGAGGGAAACCCTGTTTGGTCACTTCTTGTCCAATGTCCATGGAGCCCAGGATGATGCAATCAAGCATGTTGAGCACCCACACAAAACAAGGATGCAGATCCTCAGTCCAGGCGCTAACAACTCCACATCCAGAGACAAGTTCAGCGCCCAAGCCATTTTCAGCTACCATGCAACATGATGGCTCTGGCAGCACATATGCCTGAAAGTGTATGTGATGCCTGGGGAACTGAGTGTGTGGGTGAATGGCAATATTCGAATTGGCCAGCAGGGGTCTTCCAGTGCCAAAACGACTCCACTTGGCTCATTCACTTCACATACCATCAGCTTGTCGAGCAGATCTAGAGGGAAACCCTGTTTGGTCACTTCTTGTCCAATGTCCATGGAGCCCAGGATGATGCAATCAAGCATGTTGAGCACCCACACAAAACAAGGATGCAGATCCTCAGTCCAGGCGCTAACAACTCCACATCCAGAGACAAGTTCAGCGCCCAAGCCATTTTCAGCTACCATGCAACATGATGGCTCTGGCAGCACATATGCCTGAAAGTGTATGTGATGCCTGGGGAACTGAGTGTGTGGGTGAATGGCAATATTCGAATTGGCCAGCAGGGGTCTTCCAGTGCCAAAACGACTCCACTTGGCTCATTCACTTCACATACCATCAGCTTGTCGAGCAGATCTAGAGGGAAACCCTGTTTGGTCACTTCTTGTCCAATGTCCATGGAGCCCAGGATGATGCAATCAAGCATGTTGAGCACCCACACAAAACAAGGATGCAGATCCTCAGTCCAGGCGCTAACAACTCCACATCCAGAGACAAGTTCAGCGCCCAAGCCATTTTCAGCTACCATGCAACATGATGGCTCTGGCAGCACATATGCCTGAAAGTGTATGTGATGCCTGGGGAACTGAGTGTGTGGGTGAATGGCAATATTCGAATTGGCCAGCAGGGGTCTTCCAGTGCCAAAACGACTCCACTTGGCTCATTCACTTCACATACCATCAGCTTGTGGAGCAGATCTAGAGGGAAACCCTGTTTGGTCACTTCTTGTCCAATGTCCATGGAGCCCAGGATGATGCAATCAAGCATGTTGAGCACCCACACAAAACAAGGATGCAGATCCTCAGTCCAGGCGCTAACAACTCCACATCCAGAGACAAGTTCAGCGCCCAAGCCATTTTCAGCTACCATGCAACATGATGGCTCTGGCAGCACATATGCCTGAAAGTGTATGTGATGCCTGGGGAACTGAGTGTGTGGGTGAATGGCAATATTCGAATTGGCCAGCAGGGGTCTTCCAGTGCCAAAACGACTCCACTTGGCTCATTCACTTCACATACCATCAGCTTGTGGAGCAGATCTAGAGGGAAACCCTGTTTGGTCACTTCTTGTCCAATGTCCATGGAGCCCAGGATGATGCAATCAAGCATGTTGAGCACCCACACAAAACAAGGATGCAGATCCTCAGTCCAGGCGCTAACAACTCCACATCCAGAGACAAGTTCAGCGCCCAAGCCATTTTCAGCTACCATGCAACATGATGGCTCTGGCAGCACATATGCCTGAAAGTGTATGTGATGCCTGGGGAACTGAGTGTGTGGGTGAATGGCAATATTCGAATTGGCCAGCAGGGGTCTTCCAGTGCCAAAACGACTCCACTTGGCTCATTCACTTCACATACCATCAGCTTGTCGAGCAGATCTAGAGGGAAACCCTGTTTGGTCACTTCTTGTCCAATGTCCATGGAGCCCAGGATGATGCAATCAAGCATGTTGAGCACCCACACAAAACAAGGATGCAGATCCTCAGTCCAGGCGCTAACAACTCCACATCCAGAGACAAGTTCAGCGCCCAAGCCATTTTCAGCTACCATGCAACATGATGGCTCTGGCAGCACATATGCCTGAAAGTGTATGTGATGCCTGGGGAACTGAGTGTGTGGGTGAATGGCAATATTCGAATTGGCCAGCAGGGGTCTTCCAGTGCCAAAACGACTCCACTTGGCTCATTCACTTCACATACCATCAGCTTGTCGAGCAGATCTAGAGGGAAACCCTGTTTGGTCACTTCTTGTCCAATGTCCATGGAGCCCAGGATGATGCAATCAAGCATGTTGAGCACCCACACAAAACAAGGATGCAGATCCTCAGTCCAGGCGCTAACAACTCCACATCCAGAGACAAGTTCAGCGCCCAAGCCATTTTCAGCTACCATGCAACATGATGGCTCTGGCAGCACATATGCCTGAAAGTGTATGTGATGCCTGGGGAACTGAGTGTGTGGGTGAATGGCAATATTCGAATTGGCCAGCAGGGGTCTTCCAGTGCCAAAACGACTCCACTTGGCTCATTCACTTCACATACCATCAGCTTGTCGAGCAGATCTAGAGGGAAACCCTGTTTGGTCACTTCTTGTCCAATGTCCATGGAGCCCAGGATGATGCAATCAAGCATGTTGAGCACCCACACAAAACAAGGATGCAGATCCTCAGTCCAGGCGCTAACAACTCCACATCCAGAGACAAGTTCAGCGCCCAAGCCATTTTCAGCTACCATGCAACATGATGGCTCTGGCAGCACATATGCCTGAAAGTGTATGTGATGCCTGGGGAACTGAGTGTGTGGGTGAATGGCAATATTCGAATTGGCCAGCAGGGGTCTTCCAGTGCCAAAACGACTCCACTTGGCTCATTCACTTCACATACCATCAGCTTGTCGAGCAGATCTAGAGGGAAACCCTGTTTGGTCACTTCTTGTCCAATGTCCATGGAGCCCAGGATGATGCAATCAAGCATGTTGAGCACCCACACAAAACAAGGATGCAGATCCTCAGTCCAGGCGCTAACAACTCCACATCCAGAGACAAGTTCAGCGCCCAAGCCATTTTCAGCTACCATGCAACATGATGGCTCTGGCAGCACATATGCCTGAAAGTGTATGTGATGCCTGGGGAACTGAGTGTGTGGGTGAATGGCAATATTCGAATTGGCCAGCAGGGGTCTTCCAGTGCCAAAACGACTCCACTTGGCTCATTCACTTCACATACCATCAGCTTGTCGAGCAGATCTAGAGGGAAACCCTGTTTGGTCACTTCTTGTCCAATGTCCATGGAGCCCAGGATGATGCAATCAAGCATGTTGAGCACCCACACAAAACAAGGATGCAGATCCTCAGTCCAGGCGCTAACAACTCCACATCCAGAGACAAGTTCAGCGCCCAAGCCATTTTCAGCTACCATGCAACATGATGGCTCTGGCAGCACATATGCCTGAAAGTGTATGTGATGCCTGGGGAACTGAGTGTGTGGGTGAATGGCAATATTCGAATTGGCCAGCAGGGTCTTCCAGTGCCAAAACGACTCCACTTGGCTCATTCACTTCACATACCATCAGCTTGTCGAGCAGATCTAGAGGGAAACCCTGTTTGGTCACTTCTTGTCCAATGTCCATGGAGCCCAGGATGATGCAATCAAGCATGTTGAGCACCCACACAAAACAAGGATGCAGATCCTCAGTCCAGGCGCTAACAACTCCACATCCAGAGACAAGTTCAGCGCCCAAGCCATTTTCAGCTACCATGCAACATGATGGCTCTGGCAGCACATATGCCTGAAAGTGTATGTGATGCCTGGGGAACTG